>NC_079440.1:40874605-40883906 GCF_903798145.1 Danio aesculapii
ACACCCTTACAAAATCACCCCAATCAATCTAAATCAGGGCTCTCAAACTCAAATTGGCGGGGGCCATATCAGTGAGTGACAGTTCATAGAAGGGGCCGTTTTAACATTCTAGCACACAAAAAAGTGGAAACCTGATTTAATTGATGCACTCAAATATTCTTTCCCCAGAGTATCAAATTACTGCCAATTGTTCTTCTCAACATCATTGTTTTTTGTTAAACTACGGAGAGGGGAAATGTATATATATATAGATATATATATATATAATATATATATATATATATATATATATATATATATATATATATATATATATATATATATATATATATATATATATATATATATAGATATATATATATATATATATATATATATATATATATAACAAATACAGGTGGCATAAGACTGATTATAATCAAATGACCCTTGAATATTTACAAAAAAAAATTCAAAAAAGAATTATTAGCCCCTCTGAATTATTGGCCCCTCTGTTAATTTTTTCCCCAATTTTCTGTTTAAACGGAAAGAAGATTTTTTTCAACACATTTGTAATTATTATAGTTTTAAGAAATCATTTCTAATAACTGATTTGTTTTATCTTAGGTTGACTAGGCATGTTAGGTTAATTAGGCAAGTTATTGCATAATGATGGTTTGTTCTGTAGACTAACAAAAAATATATAGATTCAAGGGGCTAATAATATTGATTATAAAATGTTTTTTTCATTATTATTGTTAAAACTGCTCTTAATCTAGCTGAAAATAAAACAAATAAGACTTTCTCCAGAAGAAAAAAATATTATCAGACATACTGTGAAAATTTCCTTACTCTGTTAAACATCATTTGAAAAATATTAAAAAAAGAAGAAAAAAAATCAAAGGGGGGCTAATAATTCTGACTCCTAACTGTATATTTTGTCATTAGTCGCGGGCTGGAGGGAGGAGGAAGGGGGGCCACAAATGGCCTGTGGGCCAGCAGTTTGAGACCCCTGATCTAAATGAAAGATTTTTTTTTCCTAAATAGAGCAATTCAAGCCATCTTGTGAAATTGTATTCATATTTACAATTTACAATTTATGTGTATATATATATATATATATATATATATATATATATATATATATATATATATATATATATATATATATATATAGATATATATATATATATATATATATATATATTATACAATTTATATATACAATTTATATATATATATATATATATATATATATATATATATATATATATATATATCAGAAAAAACAAAATCTCGCAATGTCAGATTTTTTCAATATTGTGCAGCCCTAGTACAGTATATGCTTTGACTGTTGAGTATATGCTTTGGCAGAAGTAACTGAGGCATGAGCTGTAAAGGCATCGCCCTTTTCTGGAAAGAGGAAGGAGTGCAACAGCTAATTTGCATTTAAAGAGACACAGAAACATGTATATGCTACCACAAAAAACGTTGCATCAACCACATGGTACAAAAAATATGCAGTGAGATATTTTGAGCTGAAACGTCATATAAATGTTCTCGGGACACCCCTAAGGTGTCTTGTAAAGAGGAATAATTAGACCCATTTAATATGCAGATGTATTTCAGCATATAAAACCTCAAAGGGATCCGAATATGAAAATGCTGCCAATACTCACTCTTCACTTGTTCAAAACCTATTTGAATTTTTTTCTTCTGTTGAACACAAAAGACGATATTTTGAAGAATGCTAGTTGCTGGCACCCATTTACATGCATTATTTTTGGCCAACTATTGAGGTCAATGAGTGGCAGCAACCACCATTCTTCAAAATATCTTGTTTTGTGTTCAACAGAAGAAAGAAATTCATAAGAGAGTGAGAATAAATTATGAGGAACAATAAATTATTATTTTTTTAAATATCCTATTATGATTCAAAAGTTGTGAATTATTGGAAGCACACACTTCCTACGTACTAATCAAAAAAAGTACTGGGTTATATAAAGCAAATACAAAGGTTACCATGTCCAAAAAAATTTAACTCTATCTAAAAATTCTGTATCTAAAGCTGAGTGTACTCCAGTGTAACCCTGCAGACCTGTATAGAAAATCCACATCAGTTTCACATTTGCAATCATGTTAAAATCACATCAAACACACATGGAACATAAATGAAATGTGATTTTCAGCTAAAAAAAAAATTGCGATCCCATGATAATTAAAATTTTGCATGTTTCATGTGGGGCAGTGTGTTGACTGAGTGGGTAGTGGGTGGTGTGGGTTCACAGTAAGAAGATTACTGGTTCAAGTCCCGGGCTGGGTCAGTTGGCATTTCGGCTGTGGAGTTTGCATGTTCTCCCTGTGTTTGGGTGGGTTTCCTCTGGGTGCTCAGGTTCCCTAGTCCAAAGACATGTGGTATAGGTGAATTGAATAAACTAAATTGGCCGTAGTGTATGACTGTGTGGAATGCAAGAAAGTGTATGGGTGTTTCCCAGTACTGGGTTGTGGCAAGAAGGGCATCCGCTGCGTAAAACATATGCTGCAGGGCCGTGCACAGGGAGGTGGAGAGTATTGAATAGTTGGCAGGTTCATTCCACTGTGGCGACCCCCAGAAAATAAGGGACTAAGCCGCTGGAAAAATAAATGAATGTTGATTTAGCACACAAAGCTCACGTGTCAATCGGATAACTGTTGGTTCTTTTGTAAGTTTCAGATTTTTTCTGCAGAATTTGCTTCTTAAACCACTTTGCTTGCAGTTTTCTTTTTCTTTTCTTTTTTTTTGCATTAGGCATGTTGTGTCTGAATAATCATTCATTCAGTCATTCCATTCATTCATTCATTTATTCATTCATTTTCTTTTCGGATTAGTCTGTTTATTAATCTGGGGTTGCCACAGTGGAATGAACCACCTCTGGTGTTATGGTTCTTGTTACACTGTCAATAACAATAAAATTGATTAAATACTAAAATAGTAAAATGCAATGTGTTAAGAGTCATGTAATTATATCTGTGAAAACATCCATAGATTAGATCACAGATACATGTCATATTATAAAAAAAGATTAGTTGACTTTATTTAAATGAGTGAGTATACCTGTTGCTTTAAAAACAATTAGTAGACATATAAAACATATGCTCATTCTGAAA
This sequence comes from Danio aesculapii, assembly GCF_903798145.1. Classification (NCBI taxonomy): domain Eukaryota; kingdom Metazoa; phylum Chordata; class Actinopteri; order Cypriniformes; family Danionidae; genus Danio; species Danio aesculapii. Next base: position 40,877,732 of record NC_079440.1, read on the forward strand.
CATAGCCCTATATACATTTATGTAAATCACAAATTATGTAGCCAGAGGTACGTATGGCTGGCATTTCATCTTTAAAACTAATGCTACGGGGCAGTATGAAGCTGTTTTTTTTTGCGCTCACCAGCTGACCGCTTACCTCTGTATGAACAGTTTCCTGCTGTTACCAGTTTGTCTAGTAACTCGCCATGTATATCAGCGGACTTGAGATGAAGAGAGGAGTTGACCACGATGATGGGGTTCAAGTCTGGTGAAGAACGGTTCCAGAAAGCTGTGAAAAGACAAAAACCAAAAGCCAAAAAATAAAATAAAGAAGTAAAAATCAGGCGAGGGCTTTTTTTTTTCTGGATTGCTTTTTAAAACTGTCAGTTGGGTTTAGGGAAGTGGGTGGGTCAAACGATGCTTTTGAAAACAATATTGGTTGGGTTTAGGGAAGAAGGACGGTGGGGTCAGTCGATCGTTCAGTCAGTCAGTAAGTCAGTCAGTGGACAGTGCCCTCTGGTGGATTTACGTGAGAAGAGCAGGCACAAATGGCACTTGCAAGAGAAATTTGAGATCTGAAAAAGCGCACACAGCGGCCTCTGGTGGATTCGAGAAAGCAAAGACTGCAAAAAACTTAGCTCCTGGGGCATATTTGCAGCTCTCCGGAAATGTATATAATGCTACGTTTTCAGAATGAGCCTGCGTTTTAAAAAGTGAGTAAACTTGTTGCCTTTAAATTTCGAAGTAAATGAACTATGTGCATAAATATAAAAATTAAGTTAAATAAACATAAAAATTCCAAGTCACAACCGCTTTACTCTTTTTTTTAAGTAAACTTGTCGCTTTTAAAGCAACCGGTTTTATCACTTCTTTAGACAAAGTAAATAATAACATTTTACAGTGCAGGGTGAAAAGTTGCAAGTACTGTAGTTTTCTACCAAAAATCCCCCTAGTACGAAGTCTGTGTTTATAAAAAGTCTAAAATCTAAAATTATGAATCAAACATAAAATTTGTCAATCTGAAATATTTCTACCAAGTTACTTTATTTTTGCTGTGAAGTTTTTTCTGCTTGTTCGGTTGATATAGAGTGATATTATTTGAAAATCTGCCTAATTGGGGGCCTGTGCATCAGATATCTTTCTTCATCACGATAGAACAGACCAGTAATAATGGAGGAGCAATTACCACTCTATTTCCTCAAGCTTCTAAAGAGAAGAGCAGAGATGTAAAGAGTGGAGGAAAGTGAGAGATGGAGTCGGAGAGGGGAAAAAAACAGCCACTTGATATCAGCCATCACATATTCATAAGGCAGAAGACCCACTGCATAAATTATTCTCTTCTAAAACTGAGGCATTCATAGAGGCAGCGCTGTAATGATTATTCCCCATCCTGAATTAATGACACATAGAAGGAGACTGGATATCATCAGCACGTAGTCCGAAGGATTATGGGAATTGCTTGGTTGTGATTGAGAATGATGTACTATATTGCTAATGCTGTGATGAGCTTTTTCTAGAGAAAAAGAGTTGTGAGAATGCAGTGATTTTTTTTCATTCGGATGGTTGTAAGTGAAGATAGTGTGTAGTTGGACATAACTAAGCAATGGTTATCCACTCAAACCAATGGTGTGAGTTAGGGGTGGGACTTTTTTTGTCTCACATTTTCACAAAACCTTCCCACACAAGTCATTTAAGTAATTACTCTGAATTATGTGTAGTAGTGTAAGTCATCACATAATAAATCACATAAATTACGTCGCATGTTTTTATAGGCTGTGGTGTGTGTACAGGTTGCATAATGTACATCTGTAGGTTGTGTTATATGTGTGTAGGATGTGTGATTTATTCATAGGTTGTGTTCACGTTGTGTGTGTGTGTGTATCTAGGGTGAATGCTTGTTAGTAAAAAAAATTTTCCACCTCCATAAATAACTAAGCAGAGATTTCTCAACCCATAAGCTGCATGGTTCCGATGGTTCTTGATTATTTTTGCATAATGTCTGTGTTTTAAGGCAGGGTTTCAGCATGACGTGTTGATACTGATGCTTCTGTATTTATATGTATATATAAACGAGTAGCAGTGCAATATGGCTGTATATCGGCATTTGTGGTAGGCATGCGTTGTGCCTTAGTGCCACTAGTGACGATATTACAGCCAAATCGCATGCTAAGAGTGTGATATTGCAATTAATTGTGTAATCATCTATTTAAAAAGAAAATCAAACATGGAGAGTCTAAAAAACACTTTTGTATGAGGAACTACCAACCCAGGCTCATTGTGAAAACGTACCTCCACAGACGTTTCTGGAGACTACGAAATACGTCCCTGGCGGCACGTTTTTCTGCAGTTTTTGTTTTCGCGAATCCACCAGAGTCCGCTGTGTATGCTTTTTGAGATCTCAAATTTCCCTCGCGAGTGCCCATTCGCGCCTGCTGTTCTCTCGTGAATCCACCAGAGGCCACTGTCGACTCACTCTTTGACAGACTTTCTGACTGACTGGAGCGAACGATCGGCTGACCCACCCTCCCCCTTCCCTAAACCCAACCAATTTTATCGATTGCCCCGCCCACCCACTTCCCTAAACCCAACCAACACGTTTCAAAAGCAATCCAAAAAAATAAAGCCCTCGTCTGATTTTTTTTTTTTACCACATTCTCACCCTGCTATTCACTTGTTTGTTTTATATTTTGGATTCTGTTTTTTGTCTACCTGCCTTTCTGGAACCGCTCTTTCACTGGACTCGAACCCCCGTCTTCGTGGTCAACTCCTTTCTGCATGTCAAATCCGCCGTCGTACTAACGGGACAACTGGTTGCAGCCGTAATGTCGTCTATAAAGATGTAAGCGGGTCGGTCAGCTGGTAAGCGTGAAAAGGAACGGGCGTCACACCACCCCGCAGCGTTTGTTTTAAAAAAAATTAAAGCAGCCATACGTACCTCCGCCTATGTAATTCCTCTGTCTCCAGACAACGTCCGCAGGGCTACGTTTTCACAATGAGCCTGTGTTGGAAACTACTCCGCCATTCATGGTCGGAGTAATACGCAAGGGTGAAGGGTGAAGGGTGAAGAGGCTGGACGAGTATTGTATTTGCAGAATATCGCACGGCTATCAGCCAATCAGATTCAAGGACCATAATTCAGGGAGGCTAATAATTCTGACTTCAACTGTTTGTATAATACTCTTTATTCCAGACACTAGGTCCAAAAGTACAAAAGATAGACAAAACAATACAAACCAACATATTATACATTTTAAAAAAACGTTGCACTATACCATCTATGTTGTTTTTGTTGTGTTTTTTTTCCAGAAAATTGAAATAAAAGGTCATTATTTTTAATGAACTGATCTGATCCTTCAACTCTGCAGAGGATAAAGCAGTTTTTTATGGAAGAATGAAATTGATGCACAGTTTGATGTTTGAGATTTTGTTGATTTTAAGTGCTATGGTACATCTATTTTGCCACGTTAAACTGGCAAAAAAACATGCTGCAAATAATGCACAATAAAGACTGTGTCAACACAATCTCAAAAGTAGGCTTTAGGCTTTTATTAAGCAAATCAAGGCGTGAATTACTCATCCACTGTTTTTAAACAGACATCTGCTGGGCATGACTCAACTTAAATGCACGACTGTAGGCACACAGAATAAAGTGCCCACATAAATGAAAATAATAACATGTCAATAAATAAACAGCTGGTTTAGATCAATTCCAGGGGTGATATATTGTTTTAATATATACAATTAACAATTTTGAATGACTAGTATAATATTATAAACATTAATATTATAAATAAAAATCAGTTTTGGGTCAATGTATCCTAGCAGTTTTACTTTTTTATTGAAATTTGTATTCAAACTCTTATAAGTGTCCTAGCAAAACTTGCTTTAAGATATAGAGTACAAGCCATAAAAGTTCAGTTTTGATTTCATAAGGTGCTTTAACATTTAATGTTTACTCGCTATTTCATTCTCTTTTCTTGTCTCCTTTCTCACGGTGGTGTTTGCGCATCAAGGCTAAGCTACAACAAATCACTTTTTTTTTTGCCAACGCCTGCCTGTTGCCATAGCAACAAAATCTAACAGCAGTGCCTGTGCTGCTGATGTAAAATGTAAAGAATTTCTTCAAAGCTTTTTGAAATAAATATCAACCTTCTCTCACTCAAGTCTCCTAATTTACCATTTTTCCCTCACACACCTTCCCTTTTTTTGAAACATCTCTCTTATCACATTAACAGGTGCCTATCCTCGACTATCTTTGAGCTTCAAGCTAAAAAGAAACATCGGCTACTTCATCCTGCAGACCTACATGCCCTCGATCCTGATTACCATCCTGTCCTGGGTCTCCTTCTGGATCAACTACGATGCCTCAGCAGCCAGAGTGGCGTTAGGTTAGGCTTTTTATTCATTAGGATGCCCTGCCTCCTTCTGACAGGCTGTACGTCCTCTGTCGTTTCTACTGCGGAAATGCATGCCTTATTTAACAGCGCATTGTTGGATGTTCCAATAACCAGAACGCCGGCATTCAGTATTCCGTTTGAATTGCAACTTTTGCTGTACACACTCCAGGTCTCCTCAGAGTCCTCGCCCTCCCTTTGGTTTACTTTCTCTTGGATCTCGCCTCAAGACACACACACATATACACATACAGATATTGTAGAGGCGCATACATCATTTAACAAGGAATAGGCAGAGCCAGGTAGCCACAAACCCATTGCTTCTGACACACTGGATGGGCTGTTCAGAGAGACAGAGTGTTCTCAGTGTGTGTCTTTGCTCTGATGTTGTTATTCCAGAATGAGGAGTGACTCAGTTTACTGCCCGAAAGGCTACAGAGGCTCTCCAGCTGCAGTGAGGAGCAGGACACAACAGCGCTGTTTCACAAGCCAGCACAACACAGACTTTTTAAAGGCATCTCGTATAGGCACACTCCCTTTGCGGAGGTGGTTTTAAAATCTGGCTATTTCCTAAGGAATCTGTATTGAACCATTGAAAACTTTCTATTATAATCTTTTGCAAATTCAGGGGTACTGTAAGGCAAGGCAGGTTTAATTATATCTCACATTTTATATATAATGGTAATTCAAATTGCTTTACAGTGAAGCATCACTTTAATTTGGATTAATCCTGAACTACTGTGAGAAAAATTCCCACTCTCTGTCTTCAAAAATGTATTAAATTGATTTACTTTGACAATTGTTTTTACTGAAACACAAATTAGTATTTTAAAGGGCACCCATGATAAAAATCAACTTTTAGAAGCTGTTTGGACAGGACTGTGTGCATGTATAGTGTGTCCACAGTTATATTGGGGTGATATAAACACAAAAAACTATTTTTTTTTATTTTCTGATGTTAAAATAGGATCCAAATCCATCCCATTTTGAGACCCTTTGCAACGTGATGCAGGACTGTTTCCCCCCACCAAATTGATTGACAGCCGCATAATAAACAATGTCTTTGTAGTAATGCATATAATCATATCAACAAGACTGGACATGCGCAAAGCAACTGAGATTAAAAGATCTGTTTAGCTTTCTGTGATCCTCAATCATCATCAAATGGAATCAAGAATGACTTTTACAAGTTTAAAACGTTTTTAAAACAGTGCATGTTTGTCACCACACCGTATCACCACATCCGCACAATGTCACGGCAATTATAAAAGAAGACCCTTCAATCCCGATTTGGGACATTAAATTAGGTTTATTTCGTAACATTACGGATATAACATTACGGATATCCATGACATATGCCAACAATAGCATATGAACGTCTATCCTGTCACACTTGCCATGCAAAAAACAAAAACTTTGTAACGACATTGTGTGTGACTCATCGTTGCAGAAAGGCTTGAATTAACTCCACAACACAGACATCAAATAACAGTTCTTACTACTCACAAACGCTACGTGAGATCTGCTTTCTTCATGTCTGTCACTGTGCTGTTTATCTGATGCAGCCGAGGTGGAGACAAACTGACAGGCACGTGGGAGCGGTGAGTGGGGAGAACTAGCATTAAAGGGACAGGCAACAAAAACAGCTATACTGTGTTCAGAGCAGAAAATTCCAACATTCTGAAAGGTATTATAAATAATCTGGTGGGTGTTTTGAGTTGAAACTTTAAAGACTTACCTTAAATCTTGAAAAAGGTAAAATAGGTGCTCTTTAAAAATTGCAGTAATCACAATATATAATA